>NW_026137547.1:7500-25000 GCF_009805555.1 Andrographis paniculata | reverse complement strand
TAGTTGGTCAGGTAAAGGCTGACCAAGCCAATGATGCTTAGCTGGTCTTTTCGGACGATCAGCCACACTGGGACTGAGACACGGCCCGGACTCCCCTTAACAGTAGGGGGCAGCAGTGGGAATCTTGGACAATGGGCGAAAGCCCGATCCAGCAATATCGCGTGAGTGAAGAAGGGCAATGCCGCTTGTAAAGCTCTTTCATCGAGTGCGCGATCATGACAAGACTCGAGGAAGAAGCCCCTGCTAACTCCATGCCAGCAGCCGCGGTAAGACGGGGGGGGGGGGTATACTTACTTTGTGCTCTATAATTGTAATTGCGGTGCTTTTCGTATTCGTTGTAGAGTGTTCGAAATTAGTACATTTAGCGCTTTTGTTTTTTCATTGTTTTCCCTTTATATTATATAGCATGTTATAGATTATACTTACTTTGTGCTCTATAGTTCTAATTGCAGTGCTTTTCGTATTTGTTGTGGTTTGTTCGAAATTAGTACATTTAGCGCTTTTGCTTTTTCAATGTTTTTCCTTTATATTATACAGCATGTTATAGATAATACTTACTTTGTGCTCTATAATTGTAATTGCGGTACTTTTCGTATTCGTTGTACAGTGTTCGAAATTAGTACATTTAGCGCTTTTGTTTTTTAAATGTTTTTTCCTTCATATTATATATTGCATGTTATAGATTATACTTACTTTGTGCTCTATAGTTCTAATTGCGGTGCTTTTCGTATTTGTTGTGGTGTGTTCGAAATTAGTACATTTAGCGCCTCTGTTTTTTCAATGTTTTCCCTTTATATTATGTAGCATGTTATAAATTATACTTACTTTGTGCTCTATAATTCTAATTACAGTGTTTTTCGTATTCGTTGTAGAGTGTTCGAAATTAGTACATTTAGCGCTTTTGTTTTTTAAATGTTTTCCCTTTATATTATATAGTATGCTATTGATTATACTTACTTTGTGCTCTATAATTGTAATTGCGGTGTTTTTCGTATTTGTTGTAGAGTGTTCGAAATTAGTACATTTAGCGCTTTTGTTTTTTAAATGTTTTCCCTTTATATTATATAGTATGCTATTGATTATACTTACTTTGTGCTCTATAATTGTAATTGCGGTGTTTTTCGTATTTGTTGTAGAGTGTTCGAAATTAGTGTAGGAACACGCCGGTGAGGGCTGTTCATTCCCACGAATCGTTGTTGGATGCCAACGCGTACATACATGGTATTAAACGATCCTAAGCATGCTCCTATAAGAATGAACTAGAGATGTACCCTTTTTGGAACCACTAACAGCAATCACGAACAGGTTGATTCCGCTAGAGACCTTCCAGACTGTTCCCGAACCCCGCTCGAACACCGGATGGGCGGCGATCTATCAAATGGAGGGAGACGAATTTTGCTCTTCGTGAAACCCTAGAGCTGACGGCTTGCACCTGTGGTTTTCGCCTCTTTTTAAAAAAAACGTCACTAGGGTTTGACAAAGACCGCATATTAATAAGTCTCCCAACAGGTAATTGGGCCAGACCGGGGATCTTTAGAAGGTGTTGGGCTCGGGCTCCCTTATAGATCCAAATCTCTATATTCAGCCCTGAATATAATTCGAATCATAAAATATTAATTCATTCCATTAAAGAATTAATATTGCACTCCCAGCCCAACCCAAATTGAATCTGGGCTTCTATTAAACTTAATTAATTCCCCATGTTTAAGATGTTCCACATTCATTAATTAATTAAATCTTCTGACAATTTAATTAATTAATATCTTTTAATTCCTTAAGTAATACCACTCAAAACTTATTATTGTACGGATTAAATCCACCTGCAGGGTTTATACAATAATCCTTATTGAGTTCCTTAAGGGGATGTCATCAACCTGGATGTCCAGGACATGGTGCCTTAATGATAATAAATTAATTACTATGCGAATAATGTAGTTGCCCAAAATACAAAGCATATTGAATCACTAAGGATTCTCACTTATGGTAAATTAAAGCAACGAACATTTATTCCATATATTTAATTTATTTCATCTAAGGTTAAGAATTAACAGAGTTACCAAGATCTTGGTTCTTCAATGTCAGAATAGAAGAACATATCTCAACTGTGATCCTTTCAATGTGACGCAGCACATTAGTGTAAACTAATAGTCAAGACAAACTAATTCCAAGTTTACACTACAACTTAAACCGATGGTTTTGTCCATAACCATCTCAGTTGTGAAACCCATTTATATTTAATAAAGAACTGACAACAAGATCTTCTGTGTGATCTCCACACACCATGTTGTCTACAATAATAAATAAGTGGACATGCTAATATATATAAAACATAAATAAAAGCAACACAATGTGAAATAACAATTTATTTATTCCAGTTAATAAGGAAATTGAATAATACAAAAGCGTACTAAAAGTTTGCTTTACAGTATAATCCAACAATCTCCCACTTATACTAAAGCTAAACTTTTAGTATACAATGCAAAAACATGCTCTCCCACTTATATTAAAGTCTAGCTGCAATGTATCGTAAACCAAGGCCGTCTACGTGTTTCTCGAAAACCTTAATGGGTAAAGTCTTCGTGAAGGGATCTGCCAAGTTGTCCAACGATGCAATCTTAGTGACAGCTATGTCTCCTCGCTTTACGATGTCTCGTATGATGTGGTACTTCCTTTCTATGTGTTTACTTGCTTTATGAGCTCTAGGTTCTTTTGAGTTTGCCACTGCACCAGCGTTATCACAATAAATGATTACACGCTCAGGCAAACTCTCAGACACCCCTAAGTCATACAAGAAGCTCCTGAGCCATACAGCCTCTTTTGCTGCTTCAGAAGCAGCAACATACTCGGCTTCCATGGTAGAATCTGCGATGCATTTCTGCTTTACGCTTCTCCATGAAATAGCTCCGCCTCCCAAGGTAAACGCATAACCCGAGGTTGACTTTCTCTCATCTCGATCACCTTGAAAATCTGAATCAGTGTAACCCAAAGGAACTAGATTGTCAGACTGGTAAACCAAACTATAATCTCGAGTTCTTTTCAGATACTTGAGAATATGTTTTACCGCAATCCAGTGTCCTTGACCAGGTTTGGACTGATACCTAGCTACCATGCCAATAGCATAGCAGATATCAGGCCTCGTGCACAGCATGGCATACATGAGACTTCCTACAGCCGAAGCATAAGGAATGTTAGCCATCTCATCTATCTCCTTTTGTGTTTTAGGACACATATCCTGAGATAGAGCAACTCCATGTCTGAAAGGTAAGAATCCTTTCTTGGAGTTCTGCATGCTGAAACGGGCAAGCACAGTATCAATGTAGGCGGCTTGAGATAAGCACAACATTCTTTTCTTCCGATCACGAGTGACCTTCATACCAAGAATGTACGATGCATCTCCCATGTCCTTCATTTGAAACTGTTCAGAAAGCCATACCTTTACGTCTAATAATATCTTGACATTGTTTCCAATGAGAAGAATATCATCTACGTATAGTATCAAGAATACCACTACGTTTCCGTTGCACCTCTTGTACACACAACTTTCACTTGGACATTGCTCAAATCCAAAGGATTTGATCACCTCATCAAAGCGAATATTCCAAGATCTGGAAGCTTGTTTAAGTCCATAAAGAGACTTCTTTAGCTTCCAGACTTGATGCTCTTGGCCTTTCTTCACATAACCCTCAGGTTGCTGCATATAGATGTCCTCATCCAGATTCCCGTTAAGGAATGCTGTCTTGACATCCATTTGCCAAACCTCATAGTCCATGTGACTTGCTATGGATAAGAGTATCCGGATTGACTTTAGCATGGCTACTGGTGAAAAGGTTTCATCATAATCGATGCCCTCTTTCTGGGTAAAACCTTTTGCAACCAACCGTGCCTTGAAGGTAGTAACCTTCCCGTCAGGTCCTCTCTTACGCCTAAAGACCCATTTGCTCCCAATGGCTTTCTTGCCTTTGGGAAGGTCTTTGAGGTCATAGACCTCCATAGCATGCATGGATTCTATTTCTGAATCCATGGCCTTATGCCAAGAATCTGCATCAACATCTTGGATTGCCTCTTTATAGGTACAGGGATCAGGTTCTTGTTCATCACTGGGGACTGAATCCGAGGACTCTCCCACTAACAAGAAACGACTGGGTAATCGAGTTACCCTCCCACTACGCCGAGGCAATTCATGTGTGGTGACATAAGGGTCAACACGCTGTGCAGTTTGTTGTGGTATATCTTCTTGTACACTTGGTACTTGATTGTCTCCCCTTAATTCGTAAAGAATAATTTCACTTGGGGTCTTATGCTCATGCATATAGTCTTCTTCTAAAAACCTGGCATTGGTGCTCACCACTACCTTCTGGTCTTTAGGACTATAAAAACAACCCCCTCGTGTTCCTTTAGGGTATCCTACAAATAGCCGTACTTCCGTCCTAGATGCCAACTTATCAGCTTCCTTGTCCAACACGTGTGCTGGACAGCCCCAAATCCGAATGTGGTTCATGCTGGGCTTTCGCCCGGACCACAATTCTATTGGGGTTTTAGGAACTGATTTGGAAGGCACATAATTCAGGATGTACGCCGCTGTTTCCAAGGCATATCCCCAAAACGAGATGGGTAGAGAAGCATAACTCATCATTGACCTCACCATTTCTAAAAGAGTCCTATTCCTCCTCTCTGCCACGCCATTCTGTTGCGGAGTACCAGGCGCAGTCAACTGGGATGTAATCCCATTCTCTAACAAATATTGCCTAAATTCAGCGCTAAGGTATTCGCCACCACGATCAGACCGTAATGACTTGATACTTTTACCTTGACGGTTCTCCGCTTCTGCCTTGAATTCTCTGAACTTGTCAAAGCATTCAGACTTGCGGCGCATCAAGTAAATGTATCCATATTTTGAGTAGTCATCTGTGAAAGTCACAAAATACTCAAAACCACCCCTAGCTTGAATTGACATAGGCCCACATACATCAGAGTGAATCAATTCTAACACTTCATTAGCCCTATTTCCCTTGGCCTTAAAAGGCCTGGAGGTCATCTTGCCTTCCAAGCAGGACTCGCAGACTGAGAATGGTTCCACTTGGAGAGAGTCCAAGAAACCACTGCTCACTAGTCTTTGGATCCTCCTAAGGTTGACATGACCCAATCTAAGGTGCCAAAGATATGTTTGATTCGATTTAGAAGATTGTTTTCTTTTTAATGATGAAGATGCATGAACTTGAGTATTGGTTTCAGTTTGATGCGCACTAGTAATAGTATAAAGATTGTTTTCCAATGTGCCAGAACAGATAACAACTTTGTTTCTCATAATAAAAACGCTTTTATTAAAAACAACTGAATATCCATCCACAAAAAGTTTCGAAACTGAAATTAAATTCTTTCTAAAACTTGGCACATACAAAACGTTCTTTAAAACTAAAACTGAATCAGAAAAAGATAAATGCACATCTCCCACTGCAACCGCTGCCACTCTGGTTGCATCTCCCAAGCTTATGATAATCTCGCCCTCACTCAGCTGCCTTGGTGGCAGGAACCCCTGCATTGTACAACAAACATGATCAGTGGCTCCTGTATCTACTACCCAAATGCTGGTAGAACTAGCCGCGAAACATGTTTCAACAAGCAAAGTAGAAGACGTACCATCTTTGCCCTTCAGAAGGGGACAATCAGCTTTCCAATGTCCTGTCTTGCTGCATTTAAAGCACTTCCCCTTTGGCTTCTTCACGCCACCAGAAGGCGCGACCGACTTGCTCCCACTATTTGCAGCACCCTTTTTCTTGGCAGGCTTTTTCTTCTTCCCGCCTTTCGACGAAGAAGGTCCAGACTGCGCAGAAAACAGCGCCTGTGGAGTCCTACCCATGAGTCCCTCCGCTGCAACCAAATCCACAAGAAGCTCGGCTAAAGTATAGTCCTTCTTGGTCAGGATTGTGTTGAGACGGAAATTCTCGTAGGACTTAGGGAGTGAGTGCAGGATCATATCGATCTTGGTGTCAGCATCGATTTGACCCCCGAGCAGCTCTATCTCATTCAGATTTTCCATCATCTTGAGAACATGCTCACGCACAGAAGTTCCCTCTGGCATGAAGGAAGTCATAATCTTCCTCATTGCCTCAAATCGAGCAGCCCTATCTGACTCACCAAAGAGCTCCTTGAGGCTCAACATCATGTCAGTAGCAGTAGGCAACTTTTCAACCTGCAATTGCAACATATTGGTTATTGACGCCAATATGTAGCAACGGCTCATTTGATCAGCCCTATGCCACTTCCGATGAGCCTCCCTTTCCTCTTCAGTGGATTCCTCAGTTAAGTCTGCTGGAGCAGGGGTGCTTAGGACGAATTTATAGTCATCCGCAGCAAGGACAATGTCCAGATTTCGTTTCCAGTCCAAATAATTCGGACCAACGAGTTTGTTTTGATTGAGAACAGTCATAAGTGGATTGAACGACATTTTGATAACTGAAATAAACAAACAGAAACATGCAAACACGTAAGCAGTAATTCACATTAACACATAAGCATAAAATCATGGGAAAACCTCAAAAACCACGAGATTATACATATCACGACAGCTCAGTAAATCGCACATGCAAGCCATGTTATGACGGACGTTTACACATGCATTCACCAAACAGGCAGCTAGCCTATAATTTCATTATCTCATCAACTTATCCTTATGACGAATGAAATTAATTGCCGATACTTTAGAACTGGCCATGTGAATTAAAACAGGGACCCCGTTGGGGGGTTATATCTAAAATCCACATCTAAGTAATGACCATAATTTAACGCCAAGGACAACTATTTACAGTTAATATGCAACCGAAGGGCAGTCATATTTAATGCAAATAATCTCCTACAGTTATCACGAATTAATTTATCTAGTAAACTTATGAGTGACATATCCGTTAGGGAGGAGACCCCATGGATCCCACGTATGCCACACACTTTACTTAAAATTAAATCACTTTAATTGAAGTCTTATCTAGTAAACTTGTGCATGTTAATATCCGTTAGGGAGGAGACCCCATGGATCCCGCGTATAACAAACACTTTACTTAAAGATCAATTATGGAGGCCCATGAATTAATAATAATTCAACTTAAATACTTAGTCATTTAAACTTTAAGGTTTTGACAGCATGCATAGAATAATTAAATTCCTAGCATGCTCCTAACATGCTTGTAAATTTAAATCATGCCTGTCACATAATCATGCATATCACATAATACTTTGGCAAGCATTAATTTAAATACATCCACAAAGCAATAAAAGGCAGAAAATTAAAAGCACACCCACGCAGCCCTTAAAACCCTAACCAATAGCCTAAGACAACCATTACAGGATTAAAAGGGGCGCGGACAGATGCTAGACATCGGCCTCTCACGCGATGGAAAAACTGGAACCTGGCCGCCTCGGGAAGAAGTCGCGAAAACTTCCTGAACACGATCGAATTTGGCTGCGGCATTCGCCGTTACGGCGTAGCTGTAATTCGTGTAGATCTCGTCCTCCCGTTTCCGAAAAGGTATCATGGGCTGAAAACGGACAACCGAGGCAAAAGTTATGGCCAAAACAGTTTCAGCCGACGGAAACCCTAGATTTTCGGCCCAAAAGCCGAAAACCTAATTTCCATCACCAAAAATTGTTTCTTGGCCGTCACTACAAGCCTCATGTCCGCCCTTACCTCCAGCGCCACCTCTGCTTCGCTGCCCCACTGCGTTCGTGGCTGTTCTGCTTATGCGAACTGCTTCCAAATCGCCTCCCTTTTTCATGTCTTTTTCAGAATTACGCAGTATAACTCAAAACAACATGAAAAGCCCTACATACATGGATCTATATACAAAACCGCCTATCTACCCACACTTATTATCTGGTGGGAAAAACGATTACAACAAAACCAAAAGGGCTGCGAAGGGAAACAACATACACGCACAAAAAAAAATTCATTCCATACATTACATGCGAAAACGTTAAAGACAATACCAACTACACGTTTTCTGGCAGAGCCAACAATCCACGAAACCTTGCTCTGATACCAATTGTAGGAACACGCCGGTGAGGGCTGTTCATTCCCACGAATCGTTGTTGGATGCCAACGCGTACATACATGGTATTAAACGATCCTAAGCATGCTCCTATAAGAATGAACTAGAGATGTACCCTTTTTGGAACCACCAACAGCAATCACGAACAGGTTGATTCCGCTAGAGACCTTCCAGACTGTTCCCGAACCCCGCTCGAACACCGGATGGGCGGCGATCTATCAAACGGAGGGAGACGAATTTTGCTCTTCGTGAAACCCTAGAGCTGACGGCTTGCACCTGTGGTTTTCGCCTCTTTTTAAAAAAACGTCACTAGGGTTTGACAAAGACCGCATATTAATAAGTCTCCCAACAGGTAATTGGGCCAGACCGGGGATCTTTAGAAGGTGTTGGGCTCGGGCTCCCTTATAGATCCAAATCTCTATATTCAGCCCTGAATATAATTCGAATCATAAAATATTAATTCATTCCATTAAAGAATTAATATTGCACTCCCAGCCCAACCCAAATTGAATCTGGGCTTCTATTAAACTTAATTAATTCCCCATGTTTAAGATGTTCCACATTCATTAATTAATTAAATCTTCTGACAATTTAATTAATTAATATCTTTTAATTCCTTAAGTAATACCACTCAAAACTTATTATTGTACGGATTAAATCCACCTGCAGGGTTTATACAATAATCCTTATTGAGTTCCTTAAGGGGATGTCATCAACCTGGATGTCCAGGACATGGTGCCTTAATGATAATAAATTAATTACTATGCGAATAATGTAGTTGCCCAAAATACAAAGCATATTGAATCACTAAGGATTCTCACTTATGGTAAATTAAAGCAACGAACATTTATTCCATATATTTAATTTATTTCATCTAAGGTTAAGAATTAACAGAGTTACCAAGATCTTGGTTCTTCAATGTCAGAATAGAAGAACATATCTCAACTGTGATCCTTTCAATGTGACGCAGCACATTAGTGTAAACTAATAGTCAAGACAAACTAATTCCAAGTTTACACTACAACTTAAACCGATGGTTTTGTCCATAACCATCTCAGTTGTGAAACCCATTTATATTTAATAAAGAACTGACAACAAGATCTTCTGTGTGATCTCCACACACCATGTTGTCTACAATATTAAATAAGTGGACATGCTAATATATATAAAACATAAATAAAAGCAACACAATGTGAAATAACAATTTATTTATTCCAGTTAATAAGGAAATTGAATAATACAAAAGCGTACTAAAAGTTTGCTTTACAGTATAATCCAACAATTAGTACATTTAGCGCGTTTGTTTTTTCAATGTTTTTCCTTTATATTATATAGCATGTTATAGATAATACTTACTTTGTGCTCTATAATTGTAATTGCGGTAGTTTTCGTATTCGTTGTAGAGTGTTCGAAATTAGTACATTTAGCGCTTTTGTTTTTTAAATGTTTTCCCTTTATATTATATAGTATGCTATTGATTATACTTACTTTGTGCTCTATAATTGTAATTGCGGTGTTTTTCGTATTTGTTGTAGAGTGTTCGAAATTAGTGTAGGAACACGCCGGTGAGGGCTGTTCATTCCCACGAATCGTTGTTGGATGCCAACGCGTACATACATGGTATTAAACGATCCTAAGCATGCTCCTATAAGAATGAACTAGAGATGTACCCTTTTTGGAACCACTAACAGCAATCACGAACAGGTTGATTCCGCTAGAGACCTTCCAGACTGTTCCCGAACCCCGCTCGAACACCGGATGGGCGGCGATCTATCAAATGGAGGGAGACGAATTTTGCTCTTCGTGAAACCCTAGAGCTGACGGCTTGCACCTGTGGTTTTCGCCTCTTTTTAAAAAAACGTCACTAGGGTTTGACAAAGACCGCATATTAATAAGTCTCCCAACAGGTAATTGGGCCAGACCGGGGATCTTTAGAAGGTGTTGGGCTCGGGCTCCCTTATAGATCCAAATCTCTATATTCAGCCCTGAATATAATTCGAATCATAAAATATTAATTCATTCCATTAAAGAATTAATATTGCACTCCCAGCCCAACCCAAATTGAATCTGGGCTTCTATTAAACTTAATTAATTCCCCATGTTTAAGATGTTCCACATTCATTAATTAATTAAATCTTCTGACAATTTAATTAATTAATATCTTTTAATTCCTTAAGTAATACCACTCAAAACTTATTATTGTACGGATTAAATCCACCTGCAGGGTTTATACAATAATCCTTATTGAGTTCCTTAAGGGGATGTCATCAACCTGGATGTCCAGGACATGGTGCCTTAATGATAATAAATTAATTACTATGCGAATAATGTAGTTGCCCAAAATACAAAGCATATTGAATCACTAAGGATTCTCACTTATGGTAAATTAAAGCAACGAACATTTATTCCATATATTTAATTTATTTCATCTAAGGTTAAGAATTAACAGAGTTACCAAGATCTTGGTTCTTCAATGTCAGAATAGAAGAACATATCTCAACTGTGATCCTTTCAATGTGACGCAGCACATTAGTGTAAACTAATAGTCAAGACAAACTAATTCCAAGTTTACACTACAACTTAAACCGATGGTTTTGTCCATAACCATCTCAGTTGTGAAACCCATTTATATTTAATAAAGAACTGACAACAAGATCTTCTGTGTGATCTCCACACACCATGTTGTCTACAATAATAAATAAGTGGACATGCTAATATATATAAAACATAAATAAAAGCAACACAATGTGAAATAACAATTTATTTATTCCAGTTAATAAGGAAATTGAATAATACAAAAGCGTACTAAAAGTTTGCTTTACAGTATAATCCAACAATCTCCCACTTATACTAAAGCTAAACTTTTAGTATACAATGCAAAAACATGCTCTCCCACTTATATTAAAGTCTAGCTGCAATGTATCGTAAACCAAGGCCGTCTACGTGTTTCTCGAAAACCTTAATGGGTAAAGTCTTCGTGAAGGGATCTGCCAAGTTGTCCAACGATGCAATCTTAGTGACAGCTATGTCTCCTCGCTTTACGATGTCTCGTATGATGTGGTACTTCCTTTCTATGTGTTTACTTGCTTTATGAGCTCTAGGTTCTTTTGAGTTTGCCACTGCACCAGCGTTATCACAATAAATGATTACACGCTCAGGCAAACTCTCAGACACCCCTAAGTCATACAAGAAGCTCCTGAGCCATACAGCCTCTTTTGCTGCTTCAGAAGCAGCAACATACTCGGCTTCCATGGTAGAATCTGCGATGCATTTCTGCTTTACGCTTCTCCATGAAATAGCTCCGCCTCCCAAGGTAAACGCATAACCCGAGGTTGACTTTCTCTCATCTCGATCACCTTGAAAATCTGAATCAGTGTAACCCAAAGGAACTAGATTGTCAGACTGGTAAACCAAACTATAATCTCGAGTTCTTTTCAGATACTTGAGAATATGTTTTACCGCAATCCAGTGTCCTTGACCAGGTTTGGACTGATACCTAGCTACCATGCCAATAGCATAGCAGATATCAGGCCTCGTGCACAGCATGGCATACATGAGACTTCCTACAGCCGAAGCATAAGGAATGTTAGCCATCTCATCTATCTCCTTTTGTGTTTTAGGACACATATCCTGAGATAGAGCAACTCCATGTCTGAAAGGTAAGAATCCTTTCTTGGAGTTCTGCATGCTGAAACGGGCAAGCACAGTATCAATGTAGGCGGCTTGAGATAAGCACAACATTCTTTTCTTCCGATCACGAGTGACCTTCATACCAAGAATGTACGATGCATCTCCCATGTCCTTCATTTGAAACTGTTCAGAAAGCCATACCTTTACGTCTAATAATATCTTGACATTGTTTCCAATGAGAAGAATATCATCTACGTATAGTATCAAGAATACCACTACGTTTCCGTTGCACCTCTTGTACACACAACTTTCACTTGGACATTGCTCAAATCCAAAGGATTTGATCACCTCATCAAAGCGAATATTCCAAGATCTGGAAGCTTGTTTAAGTCCATAAAGAGACTTCTTTAGCTTCCAGACTTGATGCTCTTGGCCTTTCTTCACATAACCCTCAGGTTGCTGCATATAGATGTCCTCATCCAGATTCCCGTTAAGGAATGCTGTCTTGACATCCATTTGCCAAACCTCATAGTCCATGTGACTTGCTATGGATAAGAGTATCCGGATTGACTTTAGCATGGCTACTGGTGAAAAGGTTTCATCATAATCGATGCCCTCTTTCTGGGTAAAACCTTTTGCAACCAACCGTGCCTTGAAGGTAGTAACCTTCCCGTCAGGTCCTCTCTTACGCCTAAAGACCCATTTGCTCCCAATGGCTTTCTTGCCTTTGGGAAGGTCTTTGAGGTCATAGACCTCCATAGCATGCATGGATTCTATTTCTGAATCCATGGCCTTATGCCAAGAATCTGCATCAACATCTTGGATTGCCTCTTTATAGGTACAGGGATCAGGTTCTTGTTCATCACTGGGGACTGAATCCGAGGACTCTCCCACTAACAAGAAACGACTGGGTAATCGAGTTACCCTCCCACTACGCCGAGGCAATTCATGTGTGGTGACATAAGGGTCAACACGCTGTGCAGTTTGTTGTGGTATATCTTCTTGTACACTTGGTACTTGATTGTCTCCCCTTAATTCGTAAAGAATAATTTCACTTGGGGTCTTATGCTCATGCATATAGTCTTCTTCTAAAAACCTGGCATTGGTGCTCACCACTACCTTCTGGTCTTTAGGACTATAAAAACAACCCCCTCGTGTTCCTTTAGGGTATCCTACAAATAGCCGTACTTCCGTCCTAGATGCCAACTTATCAGCTTCCTTGTCCAACACGTGTGCTGGACAGCCCCAAATCCGAATGTGGTTCATGCTGGGCTTTCGCCCGGACCACAATTCTATTGGGGTTTTAGGAACTGATTTGGAAGGCACATAATTCAGGATGTACGCCGCTGTTTCCAAGGCATATCCCCAAAACGAGATGGGTAGAGAAGCATAACTCATCATTGACCTCACCATTTCTAAAAGAGTCCTATTCCTCCTCTCTGCCACGCCATTCTGTTGCGGAGTACCAGGCGCAGTCAACTGGGATGTAATCCCATTCTCTAACAAATATTGCCTAAATTCAGCGCTAAGGTATTCGCCACCACGATCAGACCGTAATGACTTGATACTTTTACCTTGACGGTTCTCCGCTTCTGCCTTGAATTCTCTGAACTTGTCAAAGCATTCAGACTTGCGGCGCATCAAGTAAATGTATCCATATTTTGAGTAGTCATCTGTGAAAGTCACAAAATACTCAAAACCACCCCTAGCTTGAATTGACATAGGCCCACATACATCAGAGTGAATCAATTCTAACACTTCATTAGCCCTATTTCCCTTGGCCTTAAAAGGCCTGGAGGTCATCTTGCCTTCCAAGCAGGACTCGCAGACTGAGAATGGTTCCACTTGGAGAGAGTCCAAGAAACCACTGCTCACTAGTCTTTGGATCCTCCTAAGGTTGACATGACCCAATCTAAGGTGCCAAAGATATGTTTGATTCGATTTAGAAGATTGTTTTCTTTTTAATGATGAAGATGCATGAACTTGAGTATTGGTTTCAGTTTGATGCGCACTAGTAATAGTATAAAGATTGTTTTCCAATGTGCCAGAACAGATAACAACTTTGTTTCTCATAATAAAAACGCTTTTATTAAAAACAACTGAATATCCATCCACAAAAAGTTTCGAAACTGAAATTAAATTCTTTCTAAAACTTGGCACATACAAAACGTTCTTTAAAACTAAAACTGAATCAGAAAAAGATAAATGCACATCTCCCACTGCAACCGCTGCCACTCTGGTTGCATCTCCCAAGCTTATGATAATCTCGCCCTCACTCAGCTGCCTTGGTGGCAGGAACCCCTGCATTGTACAACAAACATGATCAGTGGCTCCTGTATCTACTACCCAAATGCTGGTAGAACTAGCCGCGAAACATGTTTCAACAAGCAAAGTAGAAGACGTACCATCTTTGCCCTTCAGAAGGGGACAATCAGCTTTCCAATGTCCTGTCTTGCTGCATTTAAAGCACTTCCCCTTTGGCTTCTTCACGCCACCAGAAGGCGCGACCGACTTGCTCCCACTATTTGCAGCACCCTTTTTCTTGGCAGGCTTTTTCTTCTTCCCGCCTTTCGACGAAGAAGGTCCAGACTGCGCAGAAAACAGCGCCTGTGGAGTCCTACCCATGAGTCCCTCCGCTGCAACCAAATCCACAAGAAGCTCGGCTAAAGTATAGTCCTTCTTGGTCAGGATTGTGTTGAGACGGAAATTCTCGTAGGACTTAGGGAGTGAGTGCAGGATCATATCGATCTTGGTGTCAGCATCGATTTGACCCCCGAGCAGCTCTATCTCATTCAGATTTTCCATCATCTTGAGAACATGCTCACGCACAGAAGTTCCCTCTGGCATGAAGGAAGTCATAATCTTCCTCATTGCCTCAAATCGAGCAGCCCTATCTGACTCACCAAAGAGCTCCTTGAGGCTCAACATCATGTCAGTAGCAGTAGGCAACTTTTCAACCTGCAATTGCAACATATTGGTTATTGACGCCAATATGTAGCAACGGCTCATTTGATCAGCCCTATGCCACTTCCGATGAGCCTCCCTTTCCTCTTCAGTGGATTCCTCAGTTAAGTCTGCTGGAGCAGGGGTGCTTAGGACGAATTTATAGTCATCCGCAGCAAGGACAATGTCCAGATTTCGTTTCCAGTCCAAATAATTCGGACCAACGAGTTTGTTTTGATTGAGAACAGTCATAAGTGGATTGAACGACATTTTGATAACTGAAATAAACAAACAGAAACATGCAAACACGTAAGCAGTAATTCACATTAACACATAAGCATAAAATCATGGGAAAACCTCAAAAACCACGAGATTATACATATCACGACAGCTCAGTAAATCGCACATGCAAGCCATGTTATGACGGACGTTTACACATGCATTCACCAAACAGGCAGCTAGCCTATAATTTCATTATCTCATCAACTTATCCTTATGACGAATGAAATTAATTGCCGATACTTTAGAACTGGCCATGTGAATTAAAACAGGGACCCCGTTGGGGGGTTATATCTAAAATCCACATCTAAGTAATGACCATAATTTAACGCCAAGGACAACTATTTACAGTTAATATGCAACCGAAGGGCAGTCATATTTAATGCAAATAATCTCCTACAGTTATCACGAATTAATTTATCTAGTAAACTTATGAGTGACATATCCGTTAGGGAGGAGACCCCATGGATCCCACGTATGCCACACACTTTACTTAAAATTAAATCACTTTAATTGAAGTCTTATCTAGTAAACTTGTGCATGTTAATATCCGTTAGGGAGGAGACCCCATGGATCCCGCGTATAACAAACACTTTACTTAAAGATCAATTATGGAGGCCCATGAATTAATAATAATTCAACTTAAATACTTAGTCATTTAAACTTTAAGGTTTTGACAGCATGCATAGAATAATTAAATTCCTAGCATGCTCCTAACATGCTTGTAAATTTAAATCATGCCTGTCACATAATCATGCATATCACATAATACTTTGGCAAGCATTAATTTAAATACATCCACAAAGCAATAAAAGGCAGAAAATTAAAAGCACACCCACGCAGCCCTTAAAACCCTAACCAATAGCCTAAGACAACCATTACAGGATTAAAAGGGGCGCGGACAGATGCTAGACATCGGCCTCTCACGCGATGGAAAAACTGGAACCTGGCCGCCTCGGGAAGAAGTCGCGAAAACTTCCTGAACACGATCGAATTTGGCTGCGGCATTCGCCGTTACGGCGTAGCTGTAATTCGTGTAGATCTCGTCCTCCCGTTTCCGAAAAGGTATCATGGGCTGAAAACGGACAACCGAGGCAAAAGTTATGGCCAAAACAGTTTCAGCCGACGGAAACCCTAGATTTTCGGCCCAAAAGCCGAAAACCTAATTTCCATCACCAAAAATTGTTTCTTGGCCGTCACTACAAGCCTCATGTCCGCCCTTACCTCCAGCGCCACCTCTGCTTCGCTGCCCCACTGCGTTCGTGGCTGTTCTGCTTATGCGAACTGCTTCCAAATCGCCTCCCTTTTTCATGTCTTTTTCAGAATTACGCAGTATAACTCAAAACAACATGAAAAGCCCTACATACATGGATCTATATACAAAACCGCCTATCTACCCACACTTATTATCTGGTGGGAAAAACGATTACAACAAAACCAAAAGGGCTGCGAAGGGAAACAACATACACGCACAAAAAAAAATTCATTCCATACATTACATGCGAAAACGTTAAAGACAATACCAACTACACGTTTTCTGGCAGAGCCAACAATCCACGAAACCTTGCTCTGATACCAATTGTAGGAACACGCCGGTGAGGGCTGTTCATTCCCACGAATCGTTGTTGGATGCCAACGCGTACATACATGGTATTAAACGATCCTAAGCATGCTCCTATAAGAATGAACTAGAGATGTACCCTTTTTGGAACCACCAACAGCAATCACGAACAGGTTGATTCCGCTAGAGACCTTCCAGACTGTTCCCGAACCCCGCTCGAACACCGGATGGGCGGCGATCTATCAAACGGAGGGAGACGAATTTTGCTCTTCGTGAAACCCTAGAGCTGACGGCTTGCACCTGTGGTTTTCGCCTCTTTTTAAAAAAAACGTCACTAGGGTTTGACAAAGACCGCATATTAATAAGTCTCCCAACAGGTAATTGGGCCAGACCGGGGATCTTTAGAAGGTGTTGGGCTCGGGCTCCCTTATAGATCCAAATCTCTATATTCAGCCCTGAATATAATTCGAATCATAAAATATTAATTCATTCCATTAAAGAATTAATATTGCACTCCCAGCCCAACCCAAATTGAATCTGGGCTTCTATTAAACTTAATTAATTCCCCATGTTTAAGATGTTCCACATTCATTAATTAATTAAATCTTCTGACAATTTAATTAATTAATATCTTTTAATTCCTTAAGTAATACCACTCAAAACTTATTATTGTACGGATTAAATCCACCTGCAGGGTTTATACAATAATCCTTATTGAGTTCCTTAAGGGGATGTCATCAACCTGGATGTCCAGGACATGGTGCCTTAATGATAATAAATTAATTACTATGCGAATAATGTAGTTGCCCAAAATACAAAGCATATTGAATCACTAAGGATTCTCACTTATGGTAAATTAAAGCAACGAACATTTATTCCATATATTTAATTTATTTCATCTAAGGTTAAGAATTAACAGAGTTACCAAGATCTTGGTTCTTCAATGTCAGAATAGAAGAACATATCTCAACTGTGATCCTTTCAATGTGACGCAGCACATTAGTGTAAACTAATAGTCAAGACAAACTAATTCCAAGTTTACACTACA